>NC_091464.1:0-5000 GCF_027789765.1 Dendropsophus ebraccatus | reverse complement strand
TAGGGTTAGGGTTAGGGTTAGGGTTAGGGTTAGGGTTAGGGTTAGGGTTAGGGTTAGGGTTAGGGTTAGGGTTAGGGTTAGGGTTAGGGTTAGGGTTAGGGTTAGGGTTAGGGTTAGGGTTAGGGTTAGGGTTAGGGTTAGGGTTAGGGTTAGGGTTAGGGTTAGGGTTAGGGTTAGGGTTAGGGTTAGGGTTAGGGTTAGGGTTAGGGTTAGGGTTAGGGTTAGGGTTAGGGTTAGGGTTAGGGTTAGGGTTAGGGTTAGGGTTAGGGTTAGGGTTAGGGTTAGGGTTAGGGTTAGGGTTAGGGTTAGGGTTAGGGTTAGGGTTAGGGTTAGGGTTAGGGTTAGGGTTAGGGTTAGGGTTAGGGTTAGGGTTAGGGTTAGGGTTAGGGTTAGGGTTAGGGTTAGGGTTAGGGTTAGGGTTAGGGTTAGGGTTAGGGTTAGGGTTAGGGTTAGGGTTAGGGTTAGGGTTAGGGTTAGGGTTAGGGTTAGGGTTAGGGTTAGGGTTAGGGTTAGGGTTAGGGTTAGGGTTAGGGTTAGGGTTAGGGTTAGGGTTAGGGTTAGGGTTAGGGTTAGGGTTAGGGTTAGGGTTAGGGTTAGGGTTAGGGTTAGGGTTAGGGTTAGGGTTAGGGTTAGGGTTAGGGTTAGGGTTAGGGTTAGGGTTAGGGTTAGGGTTAGGGTTTAGGGTTAGGGTTAGGGTTAGGGTTAGGGTTAGGGTTAGGGTTAGGGTTAGGGTTAGGGTTAGGGTTAGGGTTAGGGTTAGGGTTAGGGTTAGGGTTAGGGTTAGGGTTAGGGTTAGGGTTAGGGTTAGGGTTAGGGTTAGGGTTAGGGTTAGGGTTAGGGTTAGGGTTAGGGTTAGGGTTAGGGTTAGGGTTAGGGTTAGGGTTAGGGTTAGGGTTAGGGTTAGGGTTAGGGTTAGGGTTAGGGTTAGGGTTAGGGTTAGGGTTAGGGTTAGGGTTAGGGTTAGGGTTAGGGTTAGGGTTAGGGTTAGGGTTAGGGTTAGGGTTAGGGTTAGGGTTAGGGTTAGGGTTAGGGTTAGGGTTAGGGTTAGGGTTAGGGTTAGGGTTAGGGTTAGGGTTAGGGTTAGGGTTAGGGTTAGGGTTAGGGTTAGGGTTAGGGTTAGGGTTAGGGTTAGGGTTAGGGTTAGGGTTAGGGTTAGGGTTAGGGTTAGGGTTAGGGTTAGGGTTAGGGTTAGGGTTAGGGTTAGGGTTAGGGTTAGGGTTAGGGTTAGGGTTAGGGTTAGGGTTAGGGTTAGGGTTAGGGTTAGGGTTTAGGGTTAGGGTTAGGGTTAGGGTTAGGGTTAGGGTTAGGGTTAGGGTTAGGGTTAGGGTTAGGGTTAGGGTTAGGGTTAGGGTTAGGGTTAGGGTTAGGGTTAGGGTTAGGGTTAGGGTTAGGGTTAGGGTTAGGGTTAGGGTTAGGGTTAGGGTTAGGGTTAGGGTTAGGGTTAGGGTTAGGGTTAGGGTTAGGGTTAGGGTTAGGGTTAGGGTTAGGGTTAGGGTTAGGGTTAGGGTTAGGGTTTAGGGTTAGGGTTAGGGTTAGGGTTAGGGTTAGGGTTAGGGTTAGGGTTAGGGTTAGGGTTAGGGTTAGGGTTAGGGTTAGGGTTAGGGTTAGGGTTTAGGGTTAGGGTTAGGGTTAGGGTTAGGGTTAGGGTTAGGGTTAGGGTTAGGGTTAGGGTTAGGGTTAGGGTTAGGGTTAGGGTTAGGGTTAGGGTTAGGGTTAGGGTTAGGGTTAGGGTTAGGGTTAGGGTTAGGGTTAGGGTTAGGGTTAGGGTTAGGGTTAGGGTTAGGGTTAGGGTTAGGGTTAGGGTTAGGGTTAGGGTTAGGGTTAGGGTTAGGGTTAGGGTTAGGGTTAGGGTTAGGGTTAGGGTTAGGGTTAGGGTTAGGGTTAGGGTTAGGGTTAGGGTTAGGGTTAGGGTTAGGGTTAGGGTTAGGGTTAGGGTTAGGGTTAGGGTTAGGGTTAGGGTTAGGGTTAGGGTTAGGGTTAGGGTTAGGGTAGGGTTAGGGTTAGGGTTAGGGTTAGGGTTAGGGTTAGGGTTAGGGTTAGGGTTAGGGTTAGGGTTAGGGTTAGGGTTAGGGTTAGGGTTAGGGTTAGGGTTAGGGTTAGGGTTAGGGTTAGGGTTAGGGTTTAGGGTTAGGGTTAGGGTTAGGGTTAGGGTTAGGGTTAGGGTTAGGGTTAGGGTTAGGGTTAGGGTTAGGGTTAGGGTTAGGGTTAGGGTTAGGGTTAGGGTTAGGGTTAGGTTAGGGTTAGGGTTAGGGTTAGGGTTAGGGTTAGGGTTAGGGTTAGGGTTAGGGTTAGGGTTAGGGTTAGGGTTAGGGTTAGGGTTAGGGTTAGGGTTAGGGTTAGGGTTAGGGTTAGGGTTAGGGTTAGGGTTAGGGTTAGGGTTAGGGTTAGGGTTAGGGTTAGGGTTAGGGTTAGGGTTAGGGTTAGGGTTAGGGTTAGGGTTAGGGTTAGGGTTAGGGTTAGGGTTAGGGTTAGGGTTAGGGTTAGGGTTAGGTTAGGGTTAGGGTTAGGGTTAGGGTTAGGGTTAGGGTTAGGGTTAGGGTTAGGGTTAGGGTTAGGGTTAGGGTTAGGGTTAGGGTTAGGGTTAGGGTTAGGGTTAGGGTTAGGGTTAGGGTTAGGGTTAGGGTTAGGGTTAGGGTTAGGGTTAGGGTTAGGGTTAGGGTTAGGGTTAGGGTTAGGGTTAGGGTTAGGGTTAGGGTTAGGGTTAGGGTTAGGGTTAGGGTTAGGGTTAGGGTTAGGGTTAGGGTTAGGGTTAGGGTTAGGGTTAGGGTTAGGGTTAGGGTTAGGGTTAGGGTTAGGGTTAGGGTTAGGGTTAGGGTTAGGGTTAGGGTTAGGTTAGGGTTAGGGTTAGGGTTAGGGTTAGGGTTAGGGTTAGGGTTAGGGTTAGGGTTAGGGTTAGGGTTAGGGTTAGGGTTAGGGTTAGGGTTAGGGTTAGGGTTAGGGTTAGGGTTAGGGTTAGGGTTAGGGTTAGGGTTAGGGTTAGGGTTAGGGTTAGGGTTAGGGTTAGGGTTAGGGTTAGGGTTAGGGTTAGGGTTAGGGTTAGGGTTAGGGTTAGGGTTAGGGTTAGGGTTAGGGTTAGGGTTAGGGTTAGGGTTAGGGTTAGGGTTAGGGTTAGGGTTAGGGTTAGGGTTAGGGTTAGGGTTAGGGTTAGGGTTAGGGTTAGGGTTAGGGTTAGGGTTAGGGTTAGGGTTAGGGTTAGGGTTAGGGTTAGGGTTAGGGTTAGGGTTAGGGTTAGGGTTAGGGTTAGGGTTAGGGTTAGGGTTAGGGTTAGGGTTAGGGTTAGGGTTAGGGTTAGGGTTAGGGTTAGGGTTAGGGTTAGGGTTAGGGTTAGGGTTAGGGTTAGGGTTAGGGTTAGGGTTAGGGTTAGGGTTAGGGTTAGGGTTAGGGTTAGGGTTAGGTTAGGGTTAGGGTTAGGGTTAGGGTTAGGGTTAGGGTTAGGGTTAGGGTTAGGGTTAGGGTTAGGGTTAGGGTTAGGGTTAGGGTTAGGGTTAGGGTTAGGGTTAGGGTTAGGGTTAGGGTTAGGGTTAGGGTTAGGGTTAGGGTTAGGGTTAGGGTTAGGGTTAGGGTTAGGGTTAGGGTTAGGGTTAGGGTTAGGGTTAGGGTTAGGGTTAGGGTTAGGGTTAGGGTTAGGGTTAGGGTTAGGGTTAGGGTTAGGGTTAGGGTTAGGGTTAGGGTTAGGGTTAGGGTTAGGGTTAGGGTTAGGGTTAGGGTTAGGGTTAGGGTTAGGGTTAGGGTTAGGGTTAGGGTTAGGGTTAGGGTTAGGGTAGGTAGGGTTAGGGTTAGGGTTAGGGTTAGGGTTAGGGTTAGGGTTAGGGTTAGGGTTAGGGTTAGGGTTAGGGTTAGGGTTAGGGTTAGGGTTAGGGTTAGGGTTAGGGTTAGGGTTAGGGTTAGGGTTAGGGTTAGGGTTAGGGTTAGGGTTAGGGTTAGGGTTAGGGTTAGGGTTAGGGTTAGGGTTAGGGTTAGGGTTAGGGTTAGGGTTAGGGTTAGGGTTAGGGTTAGGGTTAGGGTTAGGGTTAGGGTTAGGGTTAGGGTTAGGGTTAGGGTTAGGGTTAGGGTTAGGGTTAGGGTTAGGGTTAGGGTTAGGGTTAGGGTTAGGGTTAGGGTTAGGGTTAGGGTTAGGGTTAGGGTTAGGGTTAGGTTAGGGTTAGGGTTAGGGTTAGGGTTAGGGTTAGGGTTAGGGTTAGGGTTAGGGTTAGGGTTAGGGTTAGGGTTAGGGTTAGGGTTAGGGTTAGGGTTAGGGTTAGGGTTAGGGTTAGGGTTAGGGTTAGGGTTAGGGTTAGGTTAGGGTTAGGGTTAGGGTTAGGGTTAGGGTTAGGGTTAGGGTTAGGGTTAGGGTTAGGGTTAGGGTTAGGGTTAGGGTTAGGGTTAGGGTTAGGGTTAGGGTTAGGGTTAGGGTTAGGGTTAGGGTTAGGGTTAGGGTTAGGGTTAGGGTTAGGGTTAGGGTTAGGGTTAGGGTTAGGGTTAGGGTTAGGTTAGGGTTAGGGTTAGGGTTAGGGTTAGGGTTAGGGTTAGGGTTAGGGTTAGGGTTAGGGTTAGGGTTAGGGTTAGGGTTAGGGTTAGGGTTAGGGTTAGGGTTAGGGTTAGGGTTAGGGTTAGGGTTAGGGTTAGGGTTAGGGTTAGGGTTAGGGTTAGGGTTAGGGTTAGGGTTAGGGTTAGGGTTAGGGTTAGGGTTAGGGTTAGGGTTAGGGTTAGGGTTAGGGTTAGGGTTAGGGTTAGGGTTAGGGTTAGGGTTAGGGTTAGGGTTAGGGTTAGGGTTAGGGTTAGGGTTAGGGTTAGGGTTAGGGTTAGGGTTAGGGTTAGGGTTAGGGTTAGGGTTAGGGTTAGGGTTAGGGTTAGGGTTAGGGTTAGGGTTAGGGTTAGGGTTAGGGTTAGGGTTAGGGTTAGGGTTAGGGTTAGGGTTAGGGTTAGGGTTAGGGTTAGGGTTAGGGTTAGGGTTAGGGTTAGGGTTAGGGTTAGGGTTAGGGTTAGGGTTAGGGTTAGGGTTAGGGTTAGGGTTAGGGGTT